>NW_027459071.1:15000-17500 GCF_050624435.1 Tenrec ecaudatus | reverse complement strand
AACCCTAACGCTAACCCTAACCCAAACCCTAACTCTAACTCTAACCCTAACCCTAACCCTAAACCTGACGCAAACCCTAACCCTAACCCTAATCCTAACCCTAACGCTAACGCTAAACCTAACCCTAACACTAAACCTATACCTAACCCTAACCATTACCATAACGCTAACCCTAACCCTAACCCTAACCCTAATGCTAACCCTAATCCTAAACCTAACCCTAATCCTAACCCTAACTCTAAACCTAGCTCTAACCCTAACCCTAACCCTAACCCTAACGCTAACCCTAACCCTAACCCAAACCCTAACCCTAAACCTAATCCTAACACTAAGCCTAACCCTAACCCTCACCCTAACCCTAACCCTAACCCATTCCCTAAGCCTAAGCCTAAGCCTAACCCTAACCCTAACCCTAAACCTTACCCTAACCCTAACCCTAACCCTAACGCTAACGCTAACGCTAACCCTAACCCTAACCCTAACGCTAACCCTAACCATAATGCTAACCCTACCCCTATCCCTAACCCTAACCCTAACCCTAACGCTAACCCTACCCCTATCCCTAACCCTAAACCTAACCTTAACGCTAACCCTAAACCTAACCCTAACCCTAACCCTAACGCTAACCCTAAGCCTAACCCTAACCCTAACACTAACCTTAACCCTAATCCTAACCCTAACCCTAACCCTAACCCTAACGCGAACGCTAACCCTAACGCTAACGCTAACCCTAACCCTAACCCTAACCCTAACCCTAACGCTAAAGCTAATCCTAACCCTAACCCTAACGTTACCCTAACCCTAACCCTAACCCTAACCCTAACCCTAACCCTATCCCTAACGTTAACACTAACCCTAACCTTAACACTAACGCTAACCCTAACCCTAAACCTAACACTAACCCTAACCCTAACCCTAAACCTAACCCTAACGCTAATTCTAAACCTAACCCTAACCCTAACCCTAACGCTAACCCTAACCCTAACCCTAACCCTAACACTAACTTTAACCCTAATCCTAACCCTAACCCTAACCGTAACCCTAACCCTAACCCTAACCCTAAACCTAACGCTATCGCTAACCCTAACCCTAACCCTAACCCTAAACCTAACCCTGACGCTAACCCTAACCCTAACACTAAGGCTAACACTAAACCTAACCCTAACCCTAACCCTAAACCTAACCCTAACGCTAACCCTAACCCTAATCCTAACCCTAACCCTAACGCTAACGCTAACCCTAACCCTAACGCTAACCCTAACCCTAACCCTAACCCTTAACCTAAACCTAACCCTAACCCTAACCCTAAAGCATACCCTAACCCTAAACCTAACCCTAACCCTAACCCTAACCCTAACCTTAACGCTAACCCTAACCCTAACCCTAAATCTAAACCTAACCCTAACGCTAAGGCTAACCCTAAACCTAACCTTAACCCTAACCCTAATTCTAACGCTAACCCTATTTCTAACCCTAACGCTAACCCTAACCCAAACCCTAACGCTAACGCTAACCCTAACCGTAACCCTAACCCTAACCCTAACCCTAACCCTAACGCTAACCCTAACCCAAAACCTAACTCTAACTCTAAACCTAACCATAACCCTAAACCTGACGCAAACCCCTAACCCTAACCCTAACCCTAATCCTAACCCTAACCCTAACCATAACCATAACGCTAACCCTAATCCTAACCCTAACCCTAACCCTAATGCTAACCCTAATCCTAAGCCTAACCCTAACCTTAAACCTAACGCTAACCCTAACCCTAACCCTCACGTTAACCCTAACCCTAACCCTAACCCTAACCCTAATCCTAACCCTAAGCCTAACCCTAACCCTAACCCTAACCGTAACCCTAACCCTAACCCATTCCCTAAGCCTAAGCCTAAGCCTAAACCTAACCCTAACCCTAACCCTAAGCCTAACCCTAACCCTAACCCTAACCCTAACGCTAACGCTAACCCTAACCCTAACCCTAACCCTAACGCTAACCCTAACCCTAACTTTAACCCTAACCCTAACCCTAACCCTAACACTAACCTTAACCCTAACCCTAACCCTAACCCTAACCCTAACCCTAACCCTAACGCTAACGCTAAACCTAACGCTAACCCTAACCCTAACCCTAACCCTAACACTAACCCTAACACTAACGCTAACCCTAACCCTAACCCTAACCCTAACGCTAACGCTAACCATACCCCTATCCCTAACCCTAACCCTAACCCTAACGCTAACCCTAAACCTAACCCTAACCCTAACCCTAACGCTAACCCTAACCCTAACCCTAACCCTAACCCTAAAGCTAACCCTAACCCTAACCCTAAACCTAACCCTAAACCTAACCCTAACCATAAACCTAACCCTAACCCTAAACCTAACCCTAACCTTAACGCTAACCCTAACCCTAACCCTAAATATAAACCTAACCCTAACGCTAACCCTAACCCTAAACCTAACCCTAACCCTAACCCTAACGCTAAGGCTAACCCTAACC
>NW_027459071.1:5000-7500 GCF_050624435.1 Tenrec ecaudatus | reverse complement strand
CCTAACCCTAACCCTAACCCTAACGCTAACTCTAACCCTAACCCTAAACCTAACGCTAACCTTAACCCTAACCCTAACCCTAACCCTAACCCTAACCCTAACGCTAACACAACCCTAACCCTAACCCTAACCCTAACCCTAAACCTAACCCAAACCCTAATGAAACCCTAACCCTAACCCTAACCCTAACCCTAACCCTAACCCTAACCCTAACGCTAACCCTAACCCTAATCCTAACCCTAACCCTAACCCTAACCCTAACCCTAACCCTAACCCTAACCCTAACGCTAAACCTAAACCTAACCCTAACGCTAAACCTAACCCTAACCCTAACCCTAATCCTAAACCTTACCCTAATCCTAAACCTAACCCTAACCCTAACGCTAAACCTAACCCCAACCCTAACCCTAACCTAACACTAACCCTATCCCTAACGTTAACGCTAACCCTAACACTAACCCTAACGCTAACCCTAACCCTAACCCTAACCCTAACCCTAACCCTAAGCCTAACCCTAAACCTAACCCTAACCCTAACCCTAACCCATTCCCTAAGTCTAAGCCTAAGCCTAAGCCTAACCCTAACCCTAACCCTAACCCTAACGCTAACGCTAACCCTAACCCTAACCCTAACACTAACCCTAACCATAATGCTAACCCTACACCTATCCCTAACCCTAACCCTAACCCTAACGCTAACCCTAACCCTATCCCTAACCCTAACCCTAACCCTAACGCTAACTCTAACCCTAACCCTAACCCTAACCCTAACGCTAACCCTAACCCTAACCCTAACCCTAAACCTAACCCTAAACCTAACCCTAACGCTAACCCTAACCCTAACCCTAACCCTAATCCTAACGCTAACCCTAACCCTAAACCTAACCCTAACGCTAACCCTAACCCTAACCCTAACCCTAGCCCTAACCCTAACCCTAACACTAACCCTAACCCTAACGCTAACCCTAACGCTAACGCTAACCCTAACCCTAACGCTAACGCTAACCCTAACCCTAATGCTAACCCTAAACCTAACCCTAACCCTAACCCTAACGCTAACCCTAAACCTAACCCTAACCCTAAACCTAATCCTAATCATAACCCAAACCCTAACCCTAACGCTAACCCTAATCCCAACCCTAACCCTAACCCTAACCCTACCCTAACCTTAACCCTAACTCTAACCCTAACCCCAACACTAACCCTAACACTAACCCTAACGCTAATGCTAACCCTAAACCTAACCATAACCCTAACCCTAACGCTAACGCTAATCCTAACCCTAACCCTAACGCTAACCCTAACCCTAACCCCAACCCTAACGCTAAACCTAACCCTAACCCTAACCCTAACCGTAACCCTAACCCTAACGCTAACCCTAACCCTAACCCTAACCCTAACGCTAACCCTAACCCTAATACTAACCATAACCCTAACCCTAACGCTAACGCTAATCCTAAACCTAACCCTAACGCTAACCCTAACCCTAACCCTATCCCTAACGTTAACGCTAACCCTAACGCTAACACTAACGCTAACCCTAACACTAACCCTTACCCTAACCCTAACGGTAACGCTAACCCTAACCCTAACCCTAACCCTAACGCTAACGCTAACCCTAACCCTAACCGTAACCCTAACCCTAACGCTAACCCTAACCCAAACCCTAACTCTAACTCTAACCCTAACCCTAACCCTAAACCTGACGCAAACCCTAACCCTAACCCTAATCCTAACCCTAACGCTAACGCTAAACCTAACCCTAACCCTAAACCTAACCCTAACCCTAACCATAACAATAACGCTAACCCTAACCCTAACCCTAACCCTAACCCTAACCCTAATGCTAACCCTAATCCTAAGCCTAACCCTAATCCTAACCCTAACGCTAACCCTTACCCTAACCCTAACCCTAAACCTAATCCTAACCCTAAGCCTAACCCTAACCCTAACCCTAACCCATTCCCTAAGCCTAAGCCTAAGCCTAACCCTAACCCTAACCCTAAACCTTACCCTAACCATAACCCTAACGCTAACCCTAACGCTAACCCTAACCATAATGCTAACCCTACCACTATCCCTAACCCTAACCCTAACGCTAATGCTAACCCTACCCCTATCCCTAACTCTAAACCTAACCCTAACGCTAACCCTAAACCTAACCCTAACCCTAACCCTAACCCTAACACTAACCTTAACCCTAATCCTAACCCTAACCCTAACCCTAACCCTAACGCTAACGCTAACCCTAACGCTAACGCTAACACTAACCCTAACCCTAACCCTAACCCTAACGCTAAAGCTAATACTAACCCTAACCCTAACGTTACCCTAACCCTAACCCTAACCCTAACCCTAACCCTAACCCTAGCCCTAACCCTAACCCTAACCCTAACACTAACCCTAACCCTAACACTAACGCTAAACCTAACCCTAACCCTAACCGTAACCCTAACCCTAACCCTAACCCTAAACCTAACGCTATCGCTAAACCTAACCCT